>NC_044565.1:14724147-14770579 GCF_007565055.1 Rhinopithecus roxellana | reverse complement strand
CTAACACAGTTTTCTAGAAATCTGCAGTTAGATACTTCATAGCGCAGTGAAGCTTACGGTGACAAAGGAAATATACTCCAGTTGAAAACTAGAAAGAAGCTTTCTTAGAAAACTTCTTGGTGATGTGTGAATTCATCTCACAGAGTTACACTTATGTTTCGTGGAGCAGTCCATTAACACTGTCTTTGAGGAAACCTGAGAGGGCTTCTTTGGATCGCATTGAGGCCTAACGCTGATAAAGGAAATTTCATCCGTTCAAAAACGTGAAAGAAGCTTCTGAGACACTTCTTTCTGATCTGTGAGTTCATCTCACAGACTTATAACTTAAACCTCAGGAAGCAGTTTGCTATCACTCTTTTCTGTGGAATCTTTAAAGTGATCTTGGGAGCCCATGAATAGGGCCCATGGTGAAAAAGGAAATCCCTCACATAATAACTAGAGAGAAGCTTTCTAGAGATTGCTTTCGATGTGTGACTTCATCTCACAGAGTTCCACCCTTCCCTTCTTGGAACAGTTGCTAACCACTGTTGTCCTGGATTCTGCAAAGTGATATTTGGGAGCTCATTGAGGGCTATGGTGAAAAAGCAAATATCTCCCATAATAACTGGAGAGAAGCTCTCTGAAACTGCATTGCCATGTGTGAATGCAACTCACAGAGTTACACGTTTCTCTTCAGTGATCAGTTTGCTAACACTTTTCTAGAAATCTGCAATTAGATACTTCATAGCGCAGTGAAGCTACGGTGACAAAGGAAACTATACTCAGTTGAAAACTAGAAAGTAGGTTTCTTAGAAACTTCTTGGTGATGTGTGATTCATCTACAGAGTTACCTATAGTTTCGTGGAGCAGTTCCATTAACACTGTCTTTGAGGAAACTGAGAAGGGCTTCTTTGGATCGCATTGAGGCCTACCTGATAAAGGAAATTTCATCCGTTCAAAACGTGAAAGAAGCTTTCTGAGACACTTCTTTCTGATCTGTGAGTTCATCTCACAGACTTATAATTAAACCTCAGGGAAGCAGTTTGCTAGCACTCTTTTCGTGAATCTTTAAAGTGATCTTGGGAGCCAGAATAGGGGCCCATGGTGAAAAAGGAAATCTCCTCACTAATAACTAGAGAGAGCTTTCTAGAGTTGCTTTCTGATGTGTACTTCATCTCACAGAGTTCCACCCCTTCCTTCTTGGACAGTTTGCTACCACTGTTGTCCTGATTCTGCAAGTGATATTTGGGAGCTCATGGAGGGCTATGGTGAAAAAGCAAGTATCATCCATAATAACTGGAGAGAGCGCTCCTGAGAAACTGCAATTGCCCATGGTGTGAATGCAACGCAACGAGAGTTACACGTTTCTCTTCAGTGATCAGTTTGCTACAACAGTTTCTAGAAATCTGCAAGTTAGATAGCTTCATAGCGCAGTGAAGCTTACGGTGACAAAGGAAATATACTCAGTTTGAAAAACGAGAAAGAAGCGTTCTTAGAAACTTCGTGGTGATGTTGTGAATTCATCTACACAGAGTTACACTTATGGTTTCGTGGAGCAGTCCATTAACACTGTCTTTGAGGAAACTGAGAAGAAGGGCTTCGTTGGATCGCATTGAGGCCTACGCTGATAAAGGAAAATTTCATCCGTTCAAAACGTGAAAGAAGCTTTCTGAGACACTTCTTTCTGATCTGTGAGTTTCATCTCACAGAACTTATAACTTAAACCTCAGGAAGCAGTTGCTATCACTGTTTTCGTGGAATCTTTAAAGTGATACTTGGGAGCCCATATAGGGCCCATGGTGAAAAAGGAAATCGCCTCATCATAATAACTAGAGAGAAACTTTCTAAGATTGCTTTCTGATGTGTGACTTCATCTCACAGAGTTCCACCCTTCCCTTCTTGGAACAGTTTGCTAACACTGTTGTCCTGGGATTCTGCAGTGATATTTGGGAGCTCATTGGAGGGCTATGGTGAAAAAGCAAATATCCTCCCATAATAACTCTGGAGAGAAGCTCTCTGAGAAACTGCATTGCCATGTGTGAATGCAACTCACAGAGTTACACGTTTCTCTTCAGTGATCAGTTTGCTAACACAGTTTTCTAGAAATCTGCAATTAGATAGTTCATAGCGCAGTGAAGCTTACGGTGACAAAGGAAATATACTCAGTTGAAAACTAGAAAGAGCGTTCTTAAGAAACTTCTTGGTGATGTGTGAATTCATCTCACAGAGTTACACTTATGTTTCGTGGAGCAGTCCATTAACAACACTGTCTTTGAGGAACTGAGAAGGGCTTCTTGGATCGCATTGAGGCCTACCTGATAAAGGAATTTCATGCCGTTCAAAACGTGAAAGAAGCTTTCTGAGACACTTCTTTCTGATCTGTGAGTTCATCTCACAGACTTATAACTTAAACCTCAGGGAGCATTTGCTATCACTCTTTCGTGGAATCTTTAAAGTGATACTTGGGACCCATAATAGGGGGCCATGGTGAAAAAGGAAATCTCCTCACATAATAACTAGAGAGAAGCTTTCTAGAGATTGCTTTCTGATGTGTGACTTCATCTCACAGAGTTCCACCCTTCCCTTCTTGGAACAGTTTGCTAACCACGTTGTCCTGGATTCTGCAAAGTGATATTTGGGGACTCATTGAGGGCTATGTGAAAAAGCAAATATCCTCCCATAATAACTGGAGAGAAGCTCTCTGAGAACTGCATTGCCATTTGTGAATGCAACTCACAGAGTTACACGTTTCTCCTCAGTGATCAGTTTGCTAACACAGTTTTCTAGAAATCTGCAGTTAGATACTTCATAGCGCAGTGAAGCTTACGGGACAAAGGAAATATACTCAGTTGAAAACTAGAAAGAAGCTTTCTTAGAAACTTCTTGGTGATGTGTGAATTCATCTCACCGAGTTACACTTATGTTTCGGGAGGCAGTCCATTAACACTGTCTTTGAGGAAAACTGAGAAGGGCTTCTTTGGATCGCATTGAGGCCTACGCTGATAAAGGAAATTCATCCGTTCAAAACGTGAAAGAAGCTTTCTGAGACACTTCTTTCTGATCTGTGAGTTCATCTCACAGACTTATAACTTAAACCCTCAGGACGCAGTTTGCTATCACTCTTTTCGTGAATCTTTAAAGTGATACTTGGGAGCCCATAAGGGGCCCATGGTGAAAAAAGGAAATCTCCTCACATAATAACTAGAGAGAAGCTTTCTAGAGATTGCTTTCCTGATGTGTGACTTCATCTCACAGAGTTCCACCCTTCCCTTCTTGGAACAGTTTGGCTACCACGTTGTCCTGGATTCTGCAAAGTGATATTTGGGAGCTCATTGAGGGCTATGGTGAAAAAGCAATATCCTCCCATAATAACTGGAGAGAAGCTCTCTGAGAAACTGCATTGCCATGTGTGAATGCAACTCACAGAGTTACACGTTTCTCTTCAGTGATCAGTTTGCTAACACAGTTTTCTAGAAATCTGCAATTAGATACTTCATAGCGCAGTGAAGCTTACGGTGACAAAGGAAATATACTCAGTTGAAAACTAGAAAGAAGCTTTCTTAGAAACTTCTTGGTGATGTGTGAATTCATCTCACAGAGTTACACTTATGTTTCGTGGAGCAGTCCATTAACACTGTCTTTGAGGAAACTGAGAAGGGCTTCTTTGGATCGCATTGAGGCCTACGCTGATAAAGGAAATTTCATCCGTTCAAAACGTGAAAGAAGCTTTCTGAGACACTTCTTTCTGATCTGTGAGTTCATCTCACAGACTTATAACTTAAACCTCAGGAAGCAGTTTGCTATCACTGCTTTCGTGGAATCTTTAAAGTGATACTTGGGAGCCCATAATAGGGGCCCATGGTGAAAAAGGAAATCTCCTCACATAATAACTAGAGAGAAGCTTTCTAGAGATTGCTTTCTGATGTGTGACTTCATCTCACAGAGTTCCACCCTTCCCTTCTTGGAAACAGTTTGCTACCACTGTTGTCCTGGATTCTGCAAAGTGATATTTGGGAGCTCATTGAGGGCTATGGTGAAAAAGCAAATATCCTCCCATAATAACTGGAGAGAAGCTCTCTGAGAAACTGCATTGCCATGTGTGAATGCAACTCACAGAGTTACACGTTTCTCTTCAGTGATCAGTTTGCTAACAAGTTTTCTAGAAATCTGCAAGTTAGATAGTTCATAGCGCAGTGAAGCTTACGGTGACAAAGGAAATATACTCAGTTGAAAACTAGAAAGAAGCTTTCTTAGAAACTTCTTGGTGATGTGTGAATTCATCTCACAGAGTTACACTTATGTTTCGTGGAGCAGTCCATTAACACTGTCTTTGAGGAAACTGAGAAGGGCTTCTTTGGATCGCATTGAGGCCTACGCTGATAAAGGAAATTTCATCCGTTCAAAACGTGAAAGAAGCTTTCTGAGACACTTCTTTCTGATCTGTGAGTTCATCTCACAGACTTATAACTTAAACCTCAGGAAGCAGTTTGCTATCACTCTTTTCGTGGAATCTTTAAAGTGATACTTGGGAGCCCATAATAGGGGCCCATGGTGAAAAAGGAAATCTCCTCACATAATAACTAGAGAGAAGCTTTCTAGAGATTGCTTTCTGATGTGTGACTTCATCTCACAGAGTTCCACCCTTCCCTTCTTGGAACAGTTTGCTACCACTGTTGTCCTGGATTCTGCAAAGTGATATTTGGGAGCTCATTGAGGGCTATGGTGAAAAAGCAAGTATCCTCCCATAATAACTGGAGAGAAGCTCTCTGAGAAACTGCATTGCCATGTGTGAATGCAACTCACAGAGTTACACGTTTCTCTTCAGTGATCAGTTTGCTAACACAGTTTTCTAGAAATCTGCATTAGATACTTCATAGCGCAGTGAAGCTTACGGTGACAAAGGAAATATACTCAGTTGAAAACTAGAAAGAAGCTTTCTTAGAAACTTCTTGGTGATGTGTGAATTCATCTCACAGAGTTACACTTATGTTTCGTGGAGCAGTCCATTAACACTGTCTTTGAGGAAACTGAGAAGGGCTTCTTTGGATCGCATTGAGGCCTACGCTGATAAAGGAAATTTCATCCGTTCAAAACGTGAAAGAAGCTTTCTGAGACACTTCTTTCTGATCTGTGAGTTCATCTCACAGACTTATAACTTAAACCTCAGGAAGCAGTTTGCTATCACTGTTTTCGTGGAATCTTTAAAGTGATACTTGGGAGCCCATAATAGGGGCCCATGGTGAAAAAGGAAATCTCCTCACATAATAACTAGAGAGAAGCTTTCTAGAGATTGCTTTCTGATGTGTGACTTCATCTCACAGAGTTCCACCCTTCCCTTCTTGGAACAGTTTGCTAACACTGTTGTCCTGGATTCTGCAAAGTGATATTTGGGAGCTCATTGAGGGCTATGGTGAAAAAGCAAATATCCTCCCATAATAACTGGAGAGAAGCTCTCTGAGAAACTGCATTGCCATGTGTGAATGCAACTCACAGAGTTACACGTTTCTCTTCAGTGATCAGTTTGCTAACACAGTTTTCTAGAAATCTGCAAGTTAGATACTTCATAGCGCAGTGAAGCTTACGGTGACAAAGGAAATATACTCAGTTGAAAACTAGAAAGAAGCTTTCTTAGAAACTTCTTGGTGATGTGTGAATTCATCTCACAGAGTTACACTTATGTTTCGTGGAGCAGTCCATTAACACTGTCTTTGAGGAAACTGAGAAGGGCTTCTTTGGATCGCATTGAGGCCTACGCTGATAAAGGAAATTTCATCCGTTCAAAACGTGAAAGAAGCTTCTGAGAAAACTTCTTTCTGATCTGTGAGTTCATCTCACAGACTATAACTTAAACCTCAGGAAGCAGTTTGCTATCACTCTTTTCGTGGAATCTTTAAAGTGATACTTGGGAGCCATAATAGGGGGCCCATGGTGAAAAGGAAATCTCCTCACATAATAACTAGAGAGAAGCTTTCTAGAGATTGCTTTCTGATGTGTGACTTCATCTCACAGAGTTCCACCCTTCCCTTCTTGGAACAGTTTGCTACCACTGTTGTCCTGGATTCTGCAAAGTGATATTGGGAGCTCATTGAGGGCTATGGTGAAAAAGCAATAATCCTCCCATAATAACTGGAGAGAAGCTCTCTGAGAAACTGCATTGCCATGTGTGAATGCAACTCACAGAGTTACACGTTTCTCTTCAGTGATCCAGTTTGCTACACAGTTTTCTAGAAATTCTGCAGTTAGATACTTCATAGCGCAGTGAAGCTTACTGGTGACAAAGGAAATCTATACTCAGTTGAAATAGAAGAAGCTTTCATTAGAAACTCTTGGTGATGGTGTAATTCATCTTCACAGAGTTACACTTATGTTTCGTGGAGCAGTCCATTAACACTGTCTTTGAGGAAACTGAGAAGGGCTTCTTGGATCGCATTGAGGCCTACGCTGATAAAGGAAATTTCATCCGTTCAAAAACGTGAAAGAAGCTTTCTGAGACACTTCTTTCTGATCTGTGAGTTCATCTCACAGACTTATAACTTAAACCTCAGGAGCAGTTGCTATCACTCTTTTCGTGGAATCTTTAAAGTGATACTTGGGAGCCCAGAATAGGGGCCCATGGTGAAAAAGGAAATCTCCTCACATAATAACTAGAGAGAAGCTTTCTAGAGATTGCTTTCTGATGTGTGACTTCAACTCACAGAGTTCCACCCTTCCCTTCTTGGAACAGTTTGCTACCACTGTTGTCCTGGATTCTGCAAAGTGATATTTGGGAGCTCATTGAGGGCTATGGTGAGCATTGCCATGTTGTGAATGCAACTCACAGAGTTACACGTTTCTCTTCAGTGATCAGTTTGTTAACTAGTTTTCTGGAAATCTGCAATTAGATATTCATAGCGCATGAACCTTACGTGACAAAGGAAATATCCACAGATGAAACAAATGAGAAAGAAGCTTTCTTAGAACTTCTGTGATGTGTGAATTCATCTCACAGAGTTACACTTATGTTTCGTGGAGCAGTCCATTAACACTGTCTTTGAGGAACATGCTGAGAATGGGCTTCCGTGGAATCAAAGTGAGGGGGCCGGTGAAAAAGGAAATATCCTCACATAATAACTAGAGAGAAGCTTTCTGAGAGATTGCTTTCTGATGTGTGACTTCATCACACAGAGTTCCCCCTTCCCTTCTTGGAACAGTTTTCTAACACTGTTGTCGTGGAATCTGCAAAGATATATTTGGGAGCTCATTGAGGGCTATGGTGCAAAAGGAAATATCCTCACATAATAACTAAAGAGAAGCTTTCTGAGAAACTGCATTGCCATGACTGAATGCAACTCACAGAGTTACACGATTCTCTTCAGTGATCAGTTTGCTTACTAAGTTTTCTGGAAATCTGCAATGGGATGCCTCTTATCGCAAGGAAGCTTACGGTGACAATGGAAACATCCTCAGATGAAAACTAGAAAGAAGCTTTCTTAGAAACTTCTTGGTGATGTGTGAATTCACCTCACATAGTTACACTTACGTTCCGTGGAGCAGTCCATTAACACTGTCTTTGAGGTATCTGAAAGGGCTTCCTTGGAAAGCACTGAGGCCGACGCTGATAAAGGAAATTTCATCCGTTCAAAACGTGAAAGAAGACTTTCTGAAAACTTCTTCGGATCTGTGAGATCATCTTACAGGACTTGTACTTGACATCAGGAAGCAGTGTGCTAACACTCTTTTCGTGGAATCTGGAAAGTGATATATTGGTAGCCCATAGGGGACCATGGTGAAAAGGAAATATCCTCACATAATAACTAGAGAAAAGCTTTCCGAGAGATTGCTTTCTGATGTGTGACTTCATCACACAGAGTTCCTCCCTTCCGTTCTTGGAACAGTTAGCTAACACTGTTGTCGTGGATCCGCAAAGGTATATTTCGGAGCTCATTGACAGATATGGTGAAAAAGGAAATAACCTCAGATCAAAACTGGAAGAAGCCTTCTGAGAAACTGCATTGCCGTCACTGAATGCAACTCAGAGAGATACACGTTTCTCTTCAGTGATCACTTTGCAAACTAAGGTTTCTGGAAATGTGCAACTTGATAATTCATAGCGCAATGAACCTTACGGTGACAAAGGAAATATCCACAGATGAAAACTAGAAAGAAGCTTTCTTAGAAACTTCTTGGTGATGTGTGAATTCATCTCACAGAGTTGCACTTATGTTTCATGGAGCAGTCCATTAACACTGTCTTTGAGGTATCTGAAAAGGGCTTCCTTGGAAAGCATTGAGCCTACGCTGATAAAGGAAATTTCATCCGTTCAAAACGTGAAAGAAGCTTTCTGAGAAACTTCTTTTTGATCTGTGAGTTCATCTCACAGACTTAAAAATTAGACATCAGGAAGCAGTTTGCTAACACTCTTTTCGTGGAATCTGGAAAGTGATATCTAGGAGCCATAGGGGCCCATGGTGAAAAAGGAAACATCCTCACATAGTAACTAGAGAGAAGCTTTCTGAGAGATTGCTTTCTGAAGTGTGACTTCATCACACAGAGTTCCACCCTTCCCTTCTTGGAACAGTTTGCTAACACTGTTGTTGTGGATTCTGCAAAGGTATATTTGGGAGCTCATTGAGGGCTATGGCGAAAAAGGAAATATCCTCAGATCAAAACTGGAAAGAGCCTTCTGAGAAACTGCATTGCCATGAGTGAATGCAACTCACATAGTTACACGTTTCTCTTCAGTGATCAGTTTGCTAACTAAGTTTTCTTGAAATCTGCAATGGGATGCCTGTTAGGGCAATGAAGCTTCCGGTGACAATGGAAATATCCTCAGATGAAAACTAGCAAGAAGCTTTCTCAGAAACTTCTTGGTGATGTGTGAATTCACCTCACATAGTTACACTTATGTTTCGTCGAGCAGTCCATTAACACTGTCTTTGAGGTATCTCAAAGGGCTTCCTTGGAAAGCATTTAGACCAATGCTGATAAAGGAAATTTCATCCGATCAAAAGGTGAAACAAGGTTTCTGAGAAACTTCTTTCTGATATGAGAGTTCATCTCACAGGCTTGTAAATTAGATTTCAGGAAGCAGTTTGCTGACACACTCTGCGTGGAATCTGGAAAGTGATATTTGGGAGACCATAGGGGCCCATAGTGAAAAAGGAATTATCCTCACATAATAACTAGAGAGAAGCTTTCTGAGAGATTGCTTTCTGATGTGTGACTTCATCACACAGAGTTCCACCCTTCCCTTCTTGGAACAGTTTGCTAACACTGTTGTCATGGATTCTGCAAAGGTATATTTGGGAGCTCTTTGAGGGCTATGGTTAAAAAGGAAATATCCTCCTATAATAACTAAAGAGAAGCTTTCTGAGAAACTGCATTGCCATGTGTGAATGCAACTCACAGAGTTACACGTTTCTCTTCGGTGATCAGGTTGTTAACATAGTTTTCTGGAAATCTGCAATTAGATACTTCATAGCGCAGTGAACCTTACGGTGACAAAGGAAATATCCACAGATGAAAATTAGAAAGAAGCTTTCTTAGAAACTTCTCGCTGATGTGTGAATTCATCTCACAGAGTTACACTTATGTTTCGTGGAGCAGTCCATTAACACTGTCTTTGAGGAACCTGAGAAGGGCTTCCGTGGATCACAGTGAGGCCTACGCTGAGAAAGGAAATTTCATCCGTTCAAACGTGAAAGAAGCTTTCTGAGAAACTTCTTTCTGATCTGTGAGTTCATCTCACAGACTTATAACGTAGACTTCAGGAAGCAGTTTGCTAACACTCTTTTCGTGGAATCTGGAAAGTGATATTTGGAAGTCCGTAGGGGCCCATGGTGGAAAAGGAAATATCCTCACATCATAAATAGAGAGAAGCTTTCTGAGAGATTGCTTTCTGGTGTGTGACTTCATCACACAGAGATTCACCCTTCCCTTCTTGGAACAGTTTGCTAACACTGTTGTCGTGGATTCTGCAAAAGTATATTTGGGAGCTCATTGAGGGCTATGGTGAAAAAGGAAATATCCTCACATAATAAGTAAAGAGAATCTTTCTGAGAAACTGCATTGCCATGTGTGAATGCAACTCACAGAGTTACACGTTTCTCTTCAGTGATCAGTTTGTTAACACAGTTTTCAGGAAATCTGCAATTAGATACTTCATAGCGCAATGAACCTTACGGTGACAAAGGAAATATCCACAGATGAAAATTAGAAAGAAGCTTTCTTAGAACCTTCTTGGTGATGTGTGAATTCATCTCACAGAGTTACACTTATGTTTCGTGGAGTAGTCCATTAAAACTGTCTTTGAGGAACCTGAGAAGGGCTTAGTTGGATCGCTTTGAGTCCTAGGCTGATAAGGGAAAATTCATCCATTCAAGACGTGAAAGAAGCTTTCTTAGAAACTGCTTTCTGATCTGTGAGTTCATCTCACAGACTTATAACGTAGACTTCATGGAAGCAGTTTTTTAACACTCTTTTCCTGGAATCTGGAAAGTGATATTTGGGAGCTCATAGGTGCCCATGGTGAAAAAGGAAATATCCTCACATAATAACTAGAGAGAAGCTTTCTGAGAGATTGCTTTCTGATGTGTGACTTCATCACACAGAGTTCCACGCATCCCTTCTTGGAACAGTTTGCTAACACTGTTGTCGTGGATTCTGCAAAGGTATATTTGGGAGGCTCATTGAGGGCTATGGTGAAAAAGGATATATCCTCAGATCAAAACTGGAAAGAAGCCTATCTGAGAAACTGCATTGCCATGAGTGAATGCAACTCACAGAGTTACACGTTTCTCTTCAGTGATCAGTTTGCTAACTAAGTTTTCTGGAAATCTGCGATGGGATACCTCTTAGCGCAATGAAGCTTACCGTGACAAAGGAAATATCCTCAGATGAAAAATAGAAAGAAGCTTTCTTAGAAACTTCTTGGTGATGTCTGAATTCATCTCACAGAGTTTCACTTATGTTTCGTGGAACAGTCCGTTAACAATGTCTTTGAGGAACCTGAGAATGGCTTCTTGGATTGCATTGAGGTCTATGCTGGTAAAGGTAATTTCATCCGTTCAAAACGTGAAAGAAGCTTTCTAAGAACTTCTTTCTGATATGTGAGTTCATCTCACAGACTTATAACTTAGACTTCAGGAAGCAGATTGCTAACACTATTTTCGTGGAATCTGGAAAGTGATATTTGGGAGCCCTAGGGGCCCATGGTGAAAAAGGAAATATCCTCACATAATAACTGTAGAGAAGCTTTCTGAGAGATTGCTTTCTGATGTGTGACTTCATCACACAGAGTTCCACCCTCCCTTCTTGGAACATTTTGCTAGCACTGTTGTCGTGGATTCTGTAAAGGTATATTTGGGAGCTCACTGAGGGCTACGGTGAAAAAGTAAGTATACTCACATAATCACTAAAGAGAAGCTTTCTGAGAAACTGCATTGCCATGTGTGAATGCAACTCACAGAGTTACAGTTTCTCTTCAATTATCAGTTTGCTAAGACAGTTTTCTGGAAATCTGCAATTAGATACTTCATAGCGCAATGAACCTTACGGTGACAAAGGAAATATCCACAGATGAAAACTAGAAAGAAGCTTTTTAGACACTTCTTGGTGATGTGTGAATTCATCTCACAGAGTGACACTTATGTTTCGTGGAATAGTCCATTTAACACTGTCTTTGAGGAACCTGAGAAGGACTTAGTTGGATCACATTTGAGGCCTACAGGTATAAAGGAAATATTATCCGTTCAAAACGTGAAAGAAGCTTTCTGAGAAACTTCTTTCTGATCTGTGAGTTCATCTCACAGACTTATAACTTAGACTTCAGGAAGCAGTTTGCTAACACTCTTTTCGTGGAATCTGGAAAGTGATATTTGGGAGCCCATAGGGGCCCATGGTGAAAAAGGAAATCTTCTCACATAATAACTAGAGAGAAGCTTTCTGAGAGATTGCTTTCTGATGTGTGACTTCATCACACAGAGTTCCACCCTTCCCTTCTTGGAACAGTTTGCTAAACACTGTTGTCGTGGATTCTGCCAAAGGTATATTTGGGAGCTCATTGAGGGATATGGTGAAAAGGAAATATCCTCAGATCAAAACTGGAAAGAAGCCTTCTGAGAAACTGCATTGCCATGTAGTGAATGCAACTCACAGAGTTACACGTTTCTCTTCAGTGATCAGTTTGTTAACACAGTTTCATGGAAATCTGCAATTAGATACTTCATAGCGCAATGAACCTTACGGTGACTAAAGGAAATATCCACAGATGAAAACTAGAAAGAAGCTTTCTTAGAAACTTCTTGGTGATGTGTGAATTCATCTCACAGAGTTAACACTTATGTTTCAGTGAGCAGTCCATTAACACTGTCTTTGAGGAATCTGAGAAGGGCTTCCTATGGATCGCATTTGAGGCCTACGCTGATAAAGGAAATTTCATCCGTTCAAACGTGAAAGAAGCTTTCTGAGAAACTTCTTTCTGATCTGTGAGTTCATCTCACAGACTTATAACGTTAGACTTCAGGAAGCAGTTTTGCTAACACTCTTTTCATGGAATCTGGAAAGTGATATTTGGGAGCCCATAGGGGCCCATGGTGAAAAAGGAAATATCCTCACATATAACTAGAGAGAAGCTTTCTGAGAGATTGCTTTCTGATTGTGACTTCATCACACAGAGTTCCACCCTTCCCTTCTTGGAACAGTTTGCTAACACTGTTGTCGTGGATTCTGCAAAGGTATATTTTGGGAGCTCATTGAGGGCTACGGTGAAAAAGGAATATATCCTCATATCAAAACTGGAAAGAAGCCTCTGAGAAACTGCATTGCCATGAGTGAATGCAACTCACAGAGTACACGTTTCTCTTCAGTGATCAGTTTGCTAACACAGTTTTCTGAAATCTGCAATGGGATACCTCATAGCGCAACTGAAGCTTAGGGTGACAAAGGAAATATCCTCAGATGAAAACTAGAAAGAAGCTTTCTTAGAAACTTCTTGGTGATGTCGTGAATTCATCTCACAGAGTTTCACTTATGTTTCTTGGAGACAGTCCATTAACACTGTCTTTGAGGAACCTGAGAAGGGCTTCCTTTGGATCTGCATTGAGGTCTACGCTGATAAAGGAAATTTCATCCGTTCAAAACGTGAAAGAAGCTTTCTAAGAAACTTCTTTCTGATCTGTGAGTTCATCTCACAGGACTTATAACTTAGACTTCAGGAAGCAGTTTGCTAACACTCTTTTCGTGGAATCTGGAAAGTGATATTTGGGAGCTCATAGGGGCCCATGGTGAAAAAGGAAATATCCTCACATAATAACTAGAGAGAAGCTTTCTGAGAGATTGCTTTCTGATGTGTGACTTCATCACACAGAGTTCCACCCTTCCCTTCTTGGAACAGTTTGCTAACACTGTTGTCGTGGATTCTGCAAAGGTATATTTGGGAGCTCATTGAGGGCTATGGTGAAAAAGGAAATATCCTCACATAATAACTAAAGAGAAGCTTTCTGAGAAACTGCATTGCCATGTGTGAATGCAACTCACAGAGTTACACGTTTCTCTTCAGTGATCAGTTTGCTAACTAAGTTTTATGGAAATCTGCAATTCGATACTTCATAGCGCAATGAACCTTACGGTGACAAAGGAAATATCCACAGATGAAAAATAGAAAGAAGCTTTCTTAGAAACTTCTTGGTGATGTGTGAATTCATCTCACAGAGTTACATGTATGTTTCGTGGAGCAGTCCAATAACACTGTCTTTGAGGAACCTGAGAAGGGCTTCCTTGGATCGCATTGAGGCCTACGCTGATAAAGGAAATTTCATCCGTTCAAAACGTGAAAGAAGCTTTCTGAGAAACTTCTTTCTGATCTGTGAGTTCATCTCACAGACTTATAACTTAGACTTCAGGAAGCAGTTTGCTAACACTCTTTTCGTGGAATCTGGAAAGTGATATTTGGGAGCCCATAGGGGCCCATGGTGAAAAGGAAATATCCTCACATAATAACTAGAGAGAAGCTTTCTGAGAGATTGCTTTCTGATGTGTGACTTCATCACACAGAGTTCCACCCTTCCTTCTTGGAACAGTTGCTAACACTGTTGTCGTGGATTCTGCAAAGGTATATTTGGGAGCTCATTGAGGGCTATGGTGAAAAGGAAATATCCTCACATAATAACTAAAGAGAAGCTTTCTGAGAAACTGCATTGCCATGTGTGAATGCAACTCACAGAGTTACACGTTTCTCTTCAGTGATCAGTTTGTTAACACAGTTTCAGGAAATCTGCAATTAGATACTTCATAGCGCAATGAACCTTACGGTGACAAAGGAAATATCCACAGATGAAAATTAGAAAGAAGCTTTCTTAGAACCTTCTTGGTGATGTGTGAATTCATCTCACAGAGTTACACTTATGTTTCGTGGAGTAGTCCATTAAAACTCTCTTTGAGGAACCTGAGAAGGGCTTAGTTGGATCGCTTTGAGTCCTAGGCTGATAAGGAAAATTTCATCCATTCAAACGTGAAAGAAGCTTTCTGAGAAACTGCTTTCTGATCTGTGAGTTCATCTCACAGACTTATAACTTAGACTTCAGGAAGCAGTTTTTAACACTCTTTTCTGGAATCTGGAAAGTGATATTTGGGAGCTCATAGGGGCACATGGTGAAAAAGGAAATATCCTCACATAATAACTAGAGAGAAGCTTTCTGAGAGATTGCTTTCTGATGTGTGACTTCATCACACAGAGTTCCACCCTTCCCTTCTTGGAACAGTTTGCTAACACTGTTGTCGTGGATTCTGCAAAGGTATATTTGGGAGCTCATTGAGGGCTATGGTGAAAAAGGAAATATCCTCAGATCAAAACTGGAAAGAAGCCTTCTGAGAAACTGCATTGCCATGATGTGAATGCAACTCACAGAGTTACACGTTTCTCTTCAGTGATCAGTTTGCTAACTAAGTTTTCTGGAAATCTGCAATTGGATACCTTCATTAGCGCAATGAACTTACGTGACAAAGGAAATATCCACAGATGAAAACTAGAAAGAAGCTTTCTTAGAAACTTCTTGGTGATGTGTGAATTCATCTCACAGAGTTACACTTATGTTTCGTGGAACAGTCCATTAACACTGTCTTTGAGGAACCTGAAAAGGGCTTCCTTGGATCGCTTTGAGGCCTACGCTGATAAAGGAAATTTCATCCGTTCAAAACGTGAAAGAAGCTTTCTGAGGAACTTCTTTCTGATCTGTGAGTTCATCTCACAGACTTATAACTTAGACTTCAGGAAGCAGTTTGCTAACACTCTTTTCGTGGAATCTGGAAAGTGATATTTGGGAGCCCATAGGGGCCCATGGTGAAAAGGAAATATCCTCACATAATAACTAGAGAGAAGCTTTCTGAGAGATTGCTTTCTGATGTGTGACTTCATCACACAGAGTTCCACCCTCCCTTCTTGGAACAGTTTGCTAACACTGTTGTCGTGGATTCTGCAAAGGTATATTTGGGAGCTCATTGAGGGCTATGGTGAAAAAGGAAATATCCTCACATAATAACTAAAGAGAAGCTTTCTGAGAAACTGCATTGCCATGTGTGAATGCAACTCACAGAGTTACACGTTTCTCCTTCATTATCAGTTTGTTAACACAGTTTTCTGAAATCTGCAATTAGATACTTCATAGCGCAATGAACCTTACGGTGACAAAGTTAATATCCACAGATGAAAACTAGAAAGAAGCTTTCTTGGAAATTCTTGGTGATGTGTGAATTCATCTCACAGAGTTACAGTTATGTTTCGTGGAGTAGTCCATTAACACTGTCTTTGAGGAACCTGAGAAGGGCTCCTTGGATCGCTTTGAGGCCTACGCTGATAAAGGAAATGTCATCCGTTCAAAACGTGAAAGATGCTTTCTGAGAAACTTCTTTCTGATCTGTGAGTTCATCTCACAGACTTATAACTTAGACTTCAGGAAGCAGTTTGCTAACACTCTTTTCGTGGAATCTGGAAGTGATATTTGGGAAGCTCATAGGGGCCATGGTGGAAAAGGAAATATCCTCACATAATAACTAGAGAGAAGCTTTCTGAGAGATTGCTTTCTGATGTGTGACTTCATCACACAGAGTTCCACCCTTCCCTTCTTGGAACAGTTTGCTAACACTGTTGTCGTGGATTCTGCAAAGGTATATTGGGAGCTCATTGAGGGCTATGGTGAAAAAGGAAATATCCTCAGATCAAAACTGGAAAGAAGCCTTCTGAGAAACTGCATTGCCATGTAGTGAATGCAACTCACAGAGTTACACGTTTCTCTCAGTGATCAGTTTGCTAACTAAGTTTTCTGGAAATCTGCAATGAGATACCTCTTAGCGCAATGAAGCTTACGGTGACAAAGGAAATATCCTCAGATGAAAACTAGAAAGAAGCTTTCTTAGAAACCTTCTTGGTGATGTGTGAATTCATCTCACATAGTTACACTTATGTTTCGTGGAGCAGTCCATTAACACTGTCTTTGAGAACCTGAGAAGGGCTTCCTTGGATCGCATTGAGGCCTACGCTGATAAAGGAAATTTCATCCGTTCAAAACGTGAAAGAAGCTTTCTGAGAAACTTCTTTCTGATCTGTGAGTTCATCTCACAGACTTATAACTTAGACTTCAGGAAGCAGCTTTGCTAACACTCTTTTCGTGGAATCTGGAAAGTGATATTTGGGAGCCCATAGGGGCCCATGGTGAAAAGGAAATATCCTCACATAATACCTAGAGAGAAGCTTTCGGAGAGATTGCTTTCTGATGTGTGACTTCATCACACAGAGTTCCACCCTTCCCTTCTTGGAACAGTTTGCTAACACTGTTGTCGTGGTTTCTGCAAAGGTATATATTTGGGAGCTCATGGAGGGCTATGGTGAAAAAGGAAATATCCTCACATAATAAATAAAGAGAAGCTTTCTGAGAAACTGCATTGCCAAGTGTGAATGCAACTCACAGAGTTACACGTTTCTCTACAGTGATCAGTTTGTTAACACAGTTTTCTAGAAGTATGCAATTAGATACTTCATATCGCAATGAAGCTTACGTTGACAAAGGAAATATCCACTGATGAAAACTGGAAAGAAGCGTTCATAGTAACTTCTTGGTGATGTGTGAATTCATCTCACAGAGTTGCACTTATGTTTCGTGAAGCAGTCCATTAACACTGACTTTGAAGAACCTGAGAAGGGCTTCCTTGGATCGCAATGATGCCTACGCTGATGCAGGAAATTTCATCCGTTCAAAACGTGAAAGAAGCTTTCTGAGAAACTTCATTCTGATCTGTGAGTTCATTTCACAGGCTTATAACTTAGACTTCAGGAAGGCGTTTCATAACGCCTTTTTCGTGGAATCTGGAAAGTGATATTTGGTAGACCTTAGGGGGCAATGGTGAAAAAGAAAATATCCTCTCATAATAACTAGAGAGAAGCTTTCTGAGAGATTGCTTTTTGATGTGTTACTTCATCACACAGAGTTCCAACCTTCCCTTCTTGGAACAGTTTGCTAACACTGTTTTCGTGGATTCTGCAAAGGTATATTTGCGAGCTCATTGAGGGCTATGGTGAAAAAGGAAATATCCTCACATAATAACTAAAGAGAAGCCTTCTGAGAAACTGCATTGCCGTGAGTGAATGCACCTCACAGAGATACACGTTTCTCTTCAGTGATCAGTTTGCTGACTAAGTTTTCTGTAAATCTGCAATTAGATACTTCATAGCGCAATGAACCTTATGGTGACAAAGGAAATATCCACAGATGAAAACTAGAAAGAAGCTTTCTTAGAAATTTCTTGGGGATGTGTGAATTCATCTCACAGAGTTACACTTATGTTTCGTGGAGCAGTCCATTAACACTCCTTTGAGGAACCTGAGAAGGGCTTCCTTGGATCGCATTGAGGCCTACTCTGATAAAGCAATTTCATCCGTTCAAAATGTGAAAGAAGCTCTCTGAGAAACTTCTTTCTGATCTGTGAGTTCATCTCACAGACTTATAGAGTTGACTTCAGGAAGCCGTTTGCTAACACTCTTTTCGTGGAATCTGGAAAGTGGTATTTGGGAGCCCATAGGGGCCCATGGTGAAAAAGGAAATACCCTCACATAATAACTAGAAAGAAGCTTTCTGAGAGATTGCTTTCTGATGTGTGACTTCATCACACAGAGTTCCACCCTTCCCTTCTTGGAACAGTTTGCTAACACTGTTGTCGTGGATTCTGCAAAGGTATATTTTGGAGCTCATTGAGAGCTGTGGCGAAAAAGTAAATATCCTCAGATCAAACCTGGAAAGAAACCTTCTGAGAAACTGCATTGACATGAGTGAATGAAGATCACAGAGTTACACGTTTCTCTACAGTGATCAGTTTGCTAACTAAGTTTTCTGGAAATCTGCAATGGGATACCTCTTAGCGCAATGAAGCTTACGGTGACAAAGGAAATATCCTCAGATGAAAACTAGAAAGAAGCTTTTTTAGAAACATCTTGGTGATGTGTGAATTCATCTCACATTGTTACACTTATGTTTCCTGGAGCAGTTCATTTCAACTGTCTTTCAGAAACCTGAGAAGGGCTTATTTGTGTCGCATTGAGGTCTACGCTGATAAAGAAAATTTCATCCGTTCAAAACGTGAAGAAGCTTTCTGAGAAATTTCTGTCTGATCTGTGAGTTCATCTCACATACTTATAACTTAGACTTCAGAAGCAGCTTGCTAACACTCTTTTCGTGGAATCTGGAAAGTGATATTTGGGAGCCCATGAGGGCCCATGGTGAAAAAGGAAATATCCTCATATAATAACTAGAGAGAAGCTTTCTGAGAGATTGCTTTCAAATGTGTGACTTCATAACACAGAGTTCCACCCTTCCCTTCCTGCAACAGTTTGCTAACACTGTTGTCGTGGATTCTGCAAAGGTATATTTGGGAGCTCATTGAGGGCTATGGTGATAAAGGAAATATCCTCACATAATAACTAAAGAGAAGCTTTCTGAGAAACTGCATTGCCATGTGTGAATGCAACTCACAGAGTTACACGTTTCTCTTCAGTGATCAGTTTGTTAACACAGTTTTCTGGAAATCTGCAATTAGATAATTCATTGCGCAATGAAACGTACGGTGACAAAGGAAATATCCACAGATGAAAACTAGAAAGAAGCTTTCATAGAAACTTCTTGGTGATGTGTGAATTCATCTCACAGAGTTACACTTATGTTTCGTGGAGCAGTCCATTAACACTCTCTTTGAGGAACCTGAGAAGGTCTTCCTTGGATCGCATTGAGGCCTACCCTGATAAAGAAATTTCGTCCGTTCAAAACGTGAAAGAAGCTGTCTGAGAAACTTCTTTCTGATCTGTGAGTTCATCTCACAGACTTATAAATTAGACGTCAGGATGCAGTTTGCTAACAATCTTTTCGTGGAATCTTGAAAGTGATATTTGGGAGCCCATAAGGGCCCATGAAGAAAAAGGAAATATCCTCACATAATAACTAGAGGGAAGCTTTCTGAGAGATTGCTTTCTGATGTGTGACTTCATCACACAGATTTCCACCCTTCCCTTCTTGGAACAGTTTGCTAACACTGTTGTCGAGGAATCTGCACAGGCATATTTGGGAGCTCTTTGAGGGCTATGGTGAAAAAGGAAATATCCTCACATAATAACTAAAGAGAAGCATTCTGAGAAACTGCATTGCCATGTGTGAATGCAACTCACAGAGTTACACGTTTCTCTTCAGTGATCAGTTTGTTAACACAGTTTTCTGGAAGTCTGCAATTAGATACTTCATAGCGCAATGAACCTTACGGTGACAGAGGAAATATCCAGAGATGAAAACTAGAAAGAAGCTTTCTTAGAACCTTCTTGGTGAGGTGTGGATTCATCTCACAGAGTTAAACTTATGTTTCGTGGAGCAGACCATTAACACTGTCTTTGAGGAACCTGAGGAGAGCTCCCTTGGATCGCTTTGAGGCCTACGCTGATAAAGGAAATTTCATCCGTTCAAAACGTGAAAGAAGCTTTCTGAGAAACTTCTTTCTGTTCTGTGAGTTCATCTCACAGACTTATAACGTAGACTTCAGGAAGCAGTTTGCTAACACTCTTTTCGTGGAATCTGGAAAGTGCTCTTTGGGAGCCCATAGGGGCCCATGGTGAAAAAGGAAATATCCTCACATAAAAACTAGAGAGTAGCTTTCTGAGAGATTGCTTTCTGATGTGTGAATTCATCACATAGGGTTCCACCCTTCCCTTTTTGGAACAGTTTGTTAACACAGTTGTCGTGGATTCTGCAAAGGTATATTTGGGAGCTCAATGAGGGCTATGGTGAAAAAGAAAATATCCTCAGATCAAAACTGGAAAGAAGCCTTCTGAGAAACTGCATTGCCATGAGTGAATGCATCTCACAGGGTTACACGTTTCTCTTCAGTGATCAGTTTGTTAACACAGTTTTCTGGATATCTGTACTTAGATCCTTCATTTCTCAATGAACCTTACGGTGACAAAGGAAATATCCACCGATGAAAACTGGAAAGAAGCTTTCTTAGAAACTTCTTGGTGATGTGTGAATTCATCTCACAGATTTACACTTATGTTTCGTGGAGAGGTTCATTATCACTGTCTTTGAGGAACCTGAGAAGGGCTTCCTTTGATAGCATTGAGGCCTACGCTGATAAAGGAAATTTCAACCGTACAAAACGTGAAAGACGCTTTCTGAAAAACTTCTTTCTGATCTGTGAGTTCATCTGACAGACTTTTAACTTAGACTTCAGGAAGCAGTTGGCTAACACTCTTGTCGTGGAATCTGGAAAGTGATATTTGGGAGCCCATAGGGGCCCATGGTGAAAAAGGAAATATCCTCACATAATACCTAGAGAGAAGCTTTCTGAGATATTGTTTTCTGATATGTGACTTCATCACACACAGTTCTACCCTTCCCTTCTTGTAACAGTTTGCTAACACTGTTGTCGTGGATTCTGCAAAGGTATATTTGGAAGCTCATTGAGGGCTATGGCGAGAAAGAAAATATCCTCAGATCAAAACTGGAAAGAAGCCTTCGGAGAAACTACATTGCCATGAGTGAATGAAACTCACAGAGTTACACGTTTCTCTTCAGTGATCAGTTTGCTAACTAAGTTTTCTGGAAATCGGCAATTATATACTTCATAGCGCAATGAACCTTACGGTGACAAAGGAAATATCCAGAGACGAAAACTAGAAAGAAGCTTTCTAAGAAACTTCTTCGTGATGTGTGAATTCATGTCACATAGTTACACTTATGTTTCGTGGAGCAGTCCATTAACACTGTCTTTGAGGAACCTGAATAGGGCTTCCTTGGATCGCATTGAGGCCTACTCTGATAAAGAAATTTAATCCGTTCAAAACGTGAAAGAAGCTTTCTGTGAAACTTCTTTCTGATCTGTGAGTTCATCTCACAGACTTATAACTTAGACTTCAGGAAGCAGTTTGCTAACACTCTTTTCGTGGAATCTGGAAAGTGATATTCGGGAACCCATAGGTTCCCATGGTGAAAAAGGAAATCTCCTCTCATAATAACTAGAGAGAAGCTTTCTGAGAGATTGCTTTCAGATGTGTGACTTCATCACACAGAGTTCCACCCTTCCCTTCATGGAACAGTTTGCTAACACAGTTGTTGTGGATTCTGCAAAGGTATATTTGGGAGCTCATTGAGGTCTACGTTGAAAAAGGAAATATATTCAGATCAAAACTGAAAAGAAGCCTGCTGAGAAACTGCATTGCCCTGTGTGAATGCAATTCACAGAGTTACACGTTTCTCTTCAGTGATCAGTTTGTTCACACAGATATCTGGAAATCTGCAGTTAGATATTTCATAGCGCAATGAACCTTACGGTGAGAAAAGAAGTATCCACAGATGAAAACTAGAAAGAAGCTTTCTTAGAAACTTCTTGGTGTTGTGTGAATTCATCTCACAGAGTTACACTTATGTTTTTGAAGCTGTCCATCAACACTGTCCTTGAGGCCCCTGAGAAGGGCTTCCTTGGATCGCTTTGAAGCCTACGCTGATAAAGGAAATTTCATCCATTCAAAACGTGAAAGAAGCTTTGTGAGAAACTTCTTTCTGATCTGTGAGCTCATCTCACAGACTTATAACTTAGACTTCAGGAAGCAGTTTGCTAACACTCTTTTCCTGGAATCTGGAAAGTGATATTTGGTAGCCCATAGGGGACCATGGTGAAAAAGGAAATATCCTTACATAATAACTAGAGAGAAACTTTCTGAGTGATTGCTTTCTAATGTGTGACTTCATCACACAGAGTTCCACCCTTCCCTTCTTGGAACCGTTTGCTAACACTGTTGTCGTGGATTCTGCAAAGTTATATTTCATAGCTCCTTGAGGGCCATGGTGAAAAAGGAAATATCCTCACATAATAACTAAACACAAGCTTTCTGAGAAACTGCATTGCCAAGTGTGAATGCAACTCACAGAGTTACACGTATCTGTTCACTGATCAGTTTGTTAGCACAGTTTGCTAGAAATCTGCAATTAGATACTTTGTAGCGCAATGAACCTTACGGTGACTAAGGAAATATAAACAGATGAAAACTAGAAAGAAACTTTCTTAGAAACTTCTTGGTGATGTGTGAATTCATCTCACAGTGTTACACTTATGTTTCGTGGAGCAGTCCATTAACACTGTTTTTGAGGAACCTGAGCAAGGGCTTCCTTGGATCGCATTGAGGCCTATGCTGATAAAGGAAATTTCATCCGTTCAAAACGTGAAAGAAGCTTTCTGAGAAACTTCTTTCTTGTCTGTGAGTTCATCTCAAGACTTATAACTTAGACTTCAAGAAGCAGTTTGCCAACACTCTTTTCGTGGAATCTGGTAAGTGATATTTGGGAGCCCATAGGGGCCCATGGTGAAAAAGGAAATATCATCACATAATAACTAGAGAGAAGCTTTCTGAGAGATTGCTTTCTGATGTGTGACTTCATCACACAGAGTTCCAACCTTCCCTTCTTGGAAGAGTTTGCCAGCACTGTTGTCGTGGATTCTGCAAAGGTATATTTGGGAGCTCAATGAGGGCCATGGTGAAAAAGGAAATATCCTCACATAATAACTGAAGAGAAGCTTTCTGAGAAACTACATTGCCATGTGTGAATGCAACTCAAAGAGTCACACGTTTCTCTTCAGTGATCAGTTTGTTAACAGAGTTTTCTGGAAATCTGCAATTAGATACTTCATAGCGCAATGAAGTTTACGGTGACAAAGGAAATATCCACAGATGAAAACTAGAAAGAAGATTTCTTAGAATCTTCTTGGTGATGTGAGAATTCATCTCACAATGTTACACTTCTGTTTCGTGGAGCAGTCCATTAACACTGTCTTTGAGGAACCTGAGATGGGCTTCCTTAAATCGCATTGAGGCCTACGCTGATAAAGGAAATTTCATCCATTCAAAATGTGAAAGAAGATTTCTGAGAAACTGCTTTCTGATCTGTGAGTTCATCTCACAGACTTATAACTTAGACTTCAGGAAGCAGTTTGCTAACACTCTTTTCGTGGAATCTGGAAAATGATATTTGGGAACAAATGGGGGCCCTTGGTGAAAAAGAAAATATCCTCACATAATAACTAGAGAGAAGCTTCCTGAGAGATTGCTTTCTGATGTGTGACTTCATCATACAGAGTTCCACCCTTCCCTTCTTGGAACAGTTTGCTAACACTCTTCTCGTGGACTCTGCAAAGGTATATTTGGGAGCTCACTGAGGGCTATGGTGAAAAAGGAAATATCCTCAGATCAAAACTGGAAAGAAACCTTCTGAGAAACTGCATTGCCATGAGTGAATGCACTCACAGAGTTACACGTTTCTCTTCAGGGATCAGTTTGCTAACTAAGTTTTCTGGAAATCTGCAATTAGATACTTCATAGTGCAATGAACCTTCTGGTGACAAAGGAAATATCCTCAGATGAAAACTAGAAAGAAGCTTTCTTAGAAACTTCTTGTTGATGTGTGAATTCACCTCACATAGTTACACTTATGTTTCGTGGAGCAGTACATTAACACTCTCTTTGAGGTATCTGAAAAGGGCTTCCTTGGAAAGCATTGAGGCCTACGCTGAGAAAGGAAATTTCATCCGTTCAAAACATGAAAGAAGCTTTCTGAGAAACTACTTTCTGATCTGTGAGATCATCTCACAGACTTATACTTATACTTCAGGAAGCAGTTTGCTAACACTCTTTTCGTGGAATCTGGAAAGTGATATTTGGGAGCTCATAAGGGGCCATGGTGAAAAGGAAATATCCTCATATAATAACTAGAGAGAAGCTTTCTGAGAGATTGCTTTCTGATGAATGACTTCATCACACAGAGTTCCACCCTTCCCTTCTTGGAACAGTTTGCTAACACTGTTGTCGTGGATTCTGCAAAGGTATATTTGGGAGCTCATTGAGGGCTATGGTGAAAAAGGATATATCCTCATATCAAAACTGGAAAGAAGCCTTGTGAGAAACTGCATTGCCATGAGTGAATGCAACTCACAGAGTTACACGTTTCTCTTCAGTGATCAGCTTGCTAACTAAGTTTTCTGGAAATCTGCAATGGGATACACTTTAGCGCAAAGAAGCTTACTTTGACAAAGTAAATATCCACAATGAAAACTAGAAAGAAGCGTTCTTAGAAACTTCTTGGTGGTGTGTGAATTCCTCTCACATAGTTACACTTATGTTTCGTGGAGCAGTCCATTAACACTGTCTTTCAGGAACCTGAGAAGGACTTCTTTGGATCGCATTGAGGTCCTGCTGATAAAGGAAATTTCATCCGTTCAAAACGTGAAAGAAGGGGGGCAGAGCAAGATGGCCGAATAGGAACAGCTCCAGTCTCCAACTCCCAGCGCGAGCGACACAGAAGAGCGGTGATTTCTGCATTTTCAACTGAGGTACCGGGGTCATCTCACTAGGACGTGCCGGACAATCGGTGCTGGTCAGCTGCTGCAGCCTGACCAGCGAGAGCTGTAGCAGGGTGAGGCATCACCTCACCTGGAAGCGCAATGGGGAAGGTGATCCGTTTTCCTAGCCAGGGGAACTGAGACACACAACACCTGGAAAATCGGGTAACTCCCACCCCAATACTGCACTGTAAGCATACAGGCACACCAGGAGAATATATCCCACACCTGGCCGGGAGGGTCCCACGCCCACGAAGCCTCCCTCGCTGCTAACACAGCAGTCTGCCGCGATCTATCCGCAAGGCAGCAGCGAGGCTGGGGGAGGGGCGCCTGCCATTGCTGAGGCTTAAGTAGGTAAACAAAGCCGCTGGGAAGCTCGAATTGGGTGGAGCTCACAGCAGCTCAAGGAAGCCTGCCTGTCTCTGTAGTCTCCACCTCTGGGGACAGCGCACAGCTGAAGACCAACAGGGGAAGTAGCGGGAGCCGGTGCAGACGCGAACGACTCTGTCTGACAGCTTTGGGGAGAGCCGTGGATCTCCCAACGTGGAGGTTGAGATCTGAGAACGGACAGACTGCCTGCTCAGGTGTGTCCCTGACCCCTGAGTAGCCTAGCTGGGAGAAATCCCCCACTAGGGGCAGTCTGACACCCCACACCTCACAGGGTGGAGTACACCCCTGAGAGGAAACTTCCAAAGGAAGAATCAGACAGGTACACTCGCTGTTCAGCAATATTCTATCTTCGGCAACGTCTGCTGCTGATACCCAGGCAAACAGGGTCTGGAGTGGACCTCAAGCAATCTCCAACAGACCAACAGACAGTCCTTCTGACTGTCAGAAGGAAAACTATCAAACAGGAAGGACACCTATACCAAAACCCCATCAGTACGTCACCACCATCAAAGACCAGAGACAGATAAAACCACAAAGATGGGGAAGAAGCAGGGCAGAAAAGCTGGAAATTCAAAAAATAAGAGCGCATCTCCCCCTGCAAAGGAGCGCAGCCCATCGCCAGCAACGGATCAAAGCTGGTCAGAGAATGACTTGGACGAGAGGAGAGAAGAAGGCTTCAGTCCATCAAACTTAGCAGAGCTAAAGGAGGAATTACGTACCCAGCGCAAAGAAACTAAAAATCTTGAAAAAAGAGTGGAAGAATTGACAGCTAGACTAATTAATGCAGAGAAGATCATAAACGAAATGACAGAGATGAAAACCATGACACGAGAAATACGTGACAAATGCACAAGCTTCAGTAACCGACTCGATCAACTGGAAGAAAGAGTATCAGCGATTGAAGATCAAATGAATGAAATGAAGCGAGAAGAGAAACCAAAAGAAAAAAGAAGAAAAAGAAATGAGCAAAGCCTGCAAGAAGTATGGGATTACGTAAAAAGACCAAATCTACGTCTGATTGGGGTGCCTGAAAGTGAGGGGGAAAATGGAACCAAGTTGGAAAACACTCTTCAGGAAATCATCCAGGAGAACTTCCCCAACCTAGCAGGGCAGGCCAACATTCCAATTCATGAAATACAGAGAACGCCACAAAGATACTCCTCCAGAAGAGCAACTCCAAGACACATCATTGCCAGATTCACCAAAGTTGAAATGAAGGAAAAAATCTTAAGGGCAGCCAGAGAGAAAGGTCGGGTTACCCACAAAGGGAAGCCCATCAGACTAACAGCAGATCTCTCGGCAGAAACTCTACAAGCCAGAAGAGAGTGGGGGCCAATATTCAACGTTCTTCAAGAAAAGAATTTTAAACCCAGAATTTCATATCCAGCCAAACTAAGTTTCATAAGTGAAGGAGAAATAAAATCCTTTACAGATAAGCAAATGCTTAGAGATTTTGTCACCACCAGGCCTGCCTTACAAGAGACCCTGAAGGAAGCCCTAAACATGGAAAGGAACAACCGGTACCAGCCATCGCAAAAACATGCCAAAATGTAAAGACCATCGAGGCTAGGAAGAAACTGCATCAACTAACGAGCAAAATAACCAGTTAATATCATAATGGCAGGATCAAGTTCACACATAACAATATTAACCTTAAATGTTAATGGACTAAATGCTCCAATTAAAAGACACAGACTGGCAAACTGGATCAAGAGTCAAGACCCATCAGTCTGCTGTATTCAGGAGACCCATCTCACATGCAGAGACATACATAGGCTCAAAATAAAGGGATGGAGGAAGATCTACCAAGCAAATGGAGAACAAAAAAAAGCAGGGGTTGCAATCCTTGTCTCTGATAAAACAGACTTTAAACCATCAAAGATCAAAAGAGACAAAGAAGGCCATTACATAATGGTAAAGGGATCAATTCAACAGGAAGAGCTAACTCTCCTAAATATATATGCACGCAATACTGGAGCACCCAGATTCATAAAGCAAGTCCTTAGAGACTTACAAAGAGACTTAGACTCCCATACAATAATAATGGGAGACTTCAACACTCCACTGTCAACATTAGACAGATCAACGAGACAGAAAGTTAACAAGGATATCCAGGAATTGAACTCATCTCTGCACCAAGCGGACCTAATAGACATCTATAGAACTCTCCACCCCAAATCAACAGAATATACATTCTTCTCACCACCACATTGCACTTATTCCAAAATTGACCACATAATTGGAAGTAAAGCACTCCTCAGCAAATGTAAAAGAACAGAAATTATAACAAACTCTCTCAGACCACAGTGCAATCAAACTAGAACTCAGGACTAAGAAACTCAATCAAAACCGCTCAACTACATGGAAACTGAACATCTGCTCCTGAATGACTACTGGGTACATAACGAAATGAAAGCAGAAATAAAGATGTTCTTTGAAACCAATGAGAACAAAGATACAACATACCAGAATCTCTGGGACACATTGAAAGCAGTGTGTAGAGGGAAATTTATAGCACTAAATGCCCACAAGAGAAAGCAGGAAAGATCTAAAATTGACACTCTAACATCACAATTAAAAGAACTAGAGAGGCAAGAGCAAACACATTCAAAAGCTAGCAGAAGGCAAGAAATAACTAAGATCAGAGCCGAACTGAAGGAGATAGAGACACAAAAAACCCTCCAAAAAATCAATGAATCCAGGAGTTGGTTTTTTGAAAAGATCAACAAAATTGACAGACCACTAGCAAGACTAATAAAGAAGAAAAGAGAGAGGAATCAAATAGATGCAATAAAAAATGATAAAGGGGATATCACCACTGACCCCACAGAAATACAAACTACCATCAGAGAATACTATAAACGCCTCTATGCAAATCAACTAGAAAATCTAGAAGAAATGGATAATTTCCTGGACACTTACACTCTCCCAAGGCTAAACCAGGAAGAAGTTGAATCCCTGAATAGACCAATAGCAGGCTCTGAAATTGAGGCAACAATTAATAGCCTACCCACCAAAAAAAGTCCAGGACCAGATGGATTCACAGCTGAATTC
Source organism: Rhinopithecus roxellana (assembly GCF_007565055.1). Classification (NCBI taxonomy): domain Eukaryota; kingdom Metazoa; phylum Chordata; class Mammalia; order Primates; family Cercopithecidae; genus Rhinopithecus; species Rhinopithecus roxellana. The sequence continues at coordinate 14,742,265 of NC_044565.1, read as the reverse complement.
TACCAGAGGTACAAGGAGGAGCTGATACCATTCCTTCTGAAACTATTCCAATCAATAGAAAAAGAGGGAATCCTCCCTAACTCATTTTATGAGGCCAACATCATCCTGATACCAAAGCCTGGCAGAGACACAACAAAAAAAGAGAATTTTAGACCAATATCCCTGATGAACATTGATGCAAAAATTCTCAATAAAATACTGGCAAACCGGATTCAGCAGCACATCAAAAAGCTTATCCATCATGATCAAGTGGGCTTCATCCCTGGTATGCAAGGCTGGTTCAACATTCGCAAATCAATAAACGTAATCCAGCATATAAACAGAACCAAAGACAAGAACCACATGATTGTCTCAATAGATGCAGAAAAGGCTTTTGACAAAATTCAACAGCCCTTCATGCTAAAAACGCTCAATAAGTTCGGTATTGATGGAACGTACCTCAAAATAATAAGAGCTATTTATGACAAACCCACAGCTAATATCATACTGAATGGGCAAAAACTGGAAAAATTCCCTTTGAAAACTGGCACAAGACAGGGATGCCCTCTCTCACCACTCCTATTCAACATAGTGTTGGAAGTTCTGGCTAGGGCAATCAGGCAAGAGAAAGAAATCAAGGGTTTCCAGTTAGGAAAAGAAGAAGTCAAATTGTCCCTGTTTGCAGATGACATGATTGTATATTTAGAAAACCCCATCGTCTCAGCCCAAAGGCTCCTTAAGCTGATAAGCAACTTCAGCAAAGTCTCAGGATACAAAATTAATGTGCAAAAATCACAAGCATTCTTATACACCAGTAACAGACAAGCAGAGAGCCAAATCAGGAATGAACTTCCATTCACAATTGCTTCAAGGAGAATAAAATACCTAGGAATCCAGCTTACAAGGGATGTCAAGGACCTCTTCAAGGAGAACTACAAACCACTGCTCAGCAAAATCAAAGAGGACACAAACAAATGGAAGAACATACCATGCTCATGGATAGGAAGAATCAATATCGTGAAAATGGCCATACTGCCCAAGGTTATTTATAGATTCAATGCCATCCCCATCAAGCTACCAATGAGTTTCTTCACAGAATTGGAAAAAACTGCTTTAAAGTTCATATGGAACCAAAAAAGAGCCCGCATTGCCAAGACAATCCTAAGTCAAAAGGACAAAGCTGGAGGCGTCACGCTACCTGACTTCAAACTATACTACAAGGCTACAGTAACCAAAACAGCATGGTACTGGTACCAAAACAGAGATATAGACCAATGGAACAGAACAGAGTCCTCAGAAATAATACCACACATCTACAGCCATCTGGTCTTTGACAAACCTGAGAGAAACAAGAAATGAGGAAAGGATTCCCTATTTAATAAATGGTGCTGGGAAAATTGGCTAGCCATAAGTAGAAAGCTGAAACTGGATCCTTCCCTTACTCCTTATACGAAGATTAATTCAAGATGGATTAGAGACTTAAATGTTAGACCTAATACCATAAAAACCCTAGAAGAAAATCTAGGTAGTACCATTCAGGACATAGGCATGGGCAAGGACTTCATGTCTAAAACACCAAAAGCAACAGCAGCAAAAGCCAAAATTGACAAATGGGATCTAATTAAACTAAAGAGCTTTTGCACAGCAAAAGAAACTCCCATCAGAGTGAACAGGCAACCTACAGAATGGGAGAAAATTTTTGCAACCTACTCATCTGACAAAGGGCTAATATCCAGAATCTACAAAAAACTCAAACAAATATGCGAGAAAAAAACAAACAACCCCATCAAAAAGCGGGGAAAGGATATGAACAGACATTTCTCAAAAGAAGATATTCATACAGCCAACAGACACATGAAAAAATGCTCATCGTCACTCGTCATCAGAGAAATGCAAATCAAAACCACAATGAGATACCATCTCACACCAGTTAGGATGGCAATCATTAAGAAGTCAGGAAACAACAGGTGTTGGAGAGGATGTGGAGAAATAGGAACACTTTTACACTGTTGGTGGGATTGTAAACTAGTTCAACCATTATGGAAAACAGTATGGCAATTCCTCAAGGATCTAGAACTAGATGTACCATATGACCCAGCCATCCCACTACTGGGTATATACCCAAAGGATTATAAATTATTCTACTACAAAGACACATGCACACGTATGTTTATTGCGGCACTATTCACAATAGCAAAGACTTGGAATCAACCCAAATGTCCATCTGTGACAGACTGGATTAAGAAAATGTGGCACATATACACCATGGAATACTATGCAGCCATAAAAAAGGATGAGTTTGCGTCCTTTGTAGGGACATGGATGCAGCTGGAAACCATCATTCTTAGCAAACTATCACAAGAACAGAAAACCAAACACCGCATGTTCTCACTCATAGGTGGGAACTGAACAATGAGATCACTTGGACTCGGGAAGGGGAACATCACGCACTGAGGCATATCATGGGGAGAGGGGAGGGGGGAGAAGGGAGGGATTGCATTGGGGAGTTATACATGATATAAATGATGAATTGATGGGTGCTGACGAGTTGATGGGTGCAGCACACCAACATGGCATATGTATACATATGTAACAATCCTGCACGTTATGCACATGTACCCTAGAACTTAAAGTATAATAAAAAAATTGGCCGGGCGCGGTGGCTCAAGCCTGTAATCCCAGCACTTTGGGAGGCCGAGACGGGCGGATCACGAGGTCAGGAGATCGAGACCATCCTGGCTAACACGGTGAAACCCCGTCTCTACTAAAAAATACAAAAAATTAGCCGGGCGAGATGGCGGGCGCCTGTAGTCCCAGATACTCGGGAGGCTGAGGCAGGAGAATGGCATGAACCCGGGAGGAGGAGCCTGTAGTGAGCTGAGATCCGGCCACTGCACTCCAGCCTGGGCGACAGAGCGAGACTCCGTCTCAAAAAAATAAATAAATAAATAAATGAATAAATAAATAAATAAATAAATAAAAATAAAAAAAATAAAAATAAAAAAATTGAAAAATAAAAAAAATAAAAATAAAAAAAATTGAAAAAAAAAACGTGAAAGAAGCTTTCTGAGAAACTTCTTTCTTATCTGTGAGTTCATCTCACAGACTTATAACTTAGACTTCAGGAAGCAGTTTGGTAACACTCTTTTCGTGGAATCTGGAAAGCGATATTTGGGAGCCCTTAGGGGCCAAAGGTGAAAAAGGAAATATCCTCACATCATAACTAGAGAGAAGCTTTCTGAGAGATTGCTCTCTGATGTGTGATTTCATCACACAGAGTTCCACCCTTCCCTTCTTGGAACACTTTGCTAACACTGTTGTCATGGATTCTGCAAAGGTATATTTGGGAGCTCATTGAGGGCTATGGTAAAAAGGGAAATATCCTCAGATCAAAACTGGAAGGAAGCCTTCTGAGAAACTGCATTGCCATGAGTGAATGCAACTGACAGAGTTACACGTTTCTCTTCAGTGATCAGTTTGCTAACTAAGTTTTCTGGAAATCTGCATTCGGATACCTCTTAGCGCAATGAAACTTACGGTGACAAAGGAAATATCCAGAGAAGAAAACTAGCAAGAGGCTTTCTTAGAAACTTCTTGGTGATGGGTGAATACATCTGACAGAGTTACACTTATGTTTGTTTTAGCAGTCCATTAACACTGTCTTTGAGGAACCTGAGAAGGTCTTCCTTGGATCGCATTGAGGCCTAGGCTGATAAAGGAAATTTCATCTGTTCAAAACGTGAAAGAAGCTTTCTAAGAAACTTCTTGGTGATGTGTGAATTCATCTCGCAGAGTTACAATTATGTTTCGTGGAGCAGTCCATTAACACTTTCTTTAAGGAATATGAGAAGGGCTTCCTTGGATCACATTGAGGTCTACGCAGGTACACAATATTTCATACGTTCAAAACGTGAAAGAAGCTTTATAAGAAACTATTTTCTGATCTGTGAGTTCATCTCACAGACTTATAACTTAGACTTCAGGTAGCAGTTTGCTAACACTCTTTTCGTGGAATCTGGAAAGTGATATTTGGGAGCCCATAGGGGCCCATGGTGAAGAAAGAAATATCCTCACAAAATAAATAGAGAGAAGCTTTCTGAGAGATTGCTTTCGGATGTGTGACTTCATCACACAGATTTCCACCCTTCCCTTCTTGGAACAGTTTGCTGACACTGCTGTCTTGGATTCTGCAAAGGTATATTTGGGAGCTGATTGAGGGCTACGGTGAAAAAGGATATATCCTCAGATCAAAACTGGAAAGAAGCCATCTGAGAAACTGCATTGCCATGGGTGAATGCAACTCACAGAGTTACACGTTTCCCTTCAGTGATCAGTTTGCTAACTAAGTATTCTGGAAATCTGCAATTATATACTTTACAGCGCAACGAACCTTACAGTGACAAAGGAAATATCCTCAGATGAAAACTAGAAAGAAGCTTTCTTAGAAACTTCTTGGTGATGTGTGAATTCATCTCACAGAGTTACACTTATGTTTCGTGGAACAGTCCATTAACACTCTCTTTGAGGAACCTGAGAAGGGCTTCCTTGGATCACATTGAGGCCTACCCTCATAAAGGAATTTCATCCGTTCAAAACGTGAAAGAAGCTTTCTGAGAAACATCTTTCTGATCTGTGAGTTCCTGTCACAGGCTTATAACTTAGACGTCAGGAAGCAGTTTGCTAACACTCTTTTCGTGGAATCTGGAAAGTGATATTTGGGAGCCCATAGCAGCCCATGGTGAAAAAGGAAATATCCTCACATAATAACTAGAGAGAAGCTTTCTGAGAGATTGCTTTTTGATGTGTGACTTCATCACACAGAGTTCCACCCTTCCCTTCTTGGAACAGTTTGCTAACACTGTTGTCGTGGATTCTGCAAAGGTATATTTGCGAGCTCATTGAGGGCTATGTTGAAAAAGGAAATATCCTCACATAAAAACTAATGAGAAGCTTTCTGAGAAACTGCATTGCCATGTGTGAATGCAACTCACAGAGTTACACGTTTCTCTTCAGTGATCAGTTTGTTAACATAGTTCACTGGAAATCTGCAATTAGATGCTTCATAGTGCAATGAACCTTAAGGGTACTAAGGAAATATCCACCAATGAAAACTAGAAAGAAGCTTTCTTAGAAACTTCTTGGGGATGTGCGAATTCATCTCACAGAGTTACACTTATGTTTCGTGGAGCAGTCCATTAACACTCCCTTTGAGGAAACTGAGAAGGGCTTCCTTGGATCGCATTGAGGCCTACCCTGATAAAGAAATTTCATCCGTTCAAAACGTGAAAGAAGCTTTCTGAGAAACTCCTTTCTGATCTGTGAGTTCATCTAACAGACTTATAACTTAGACGTCAGGAAGCAGTTTGCTAACACTCTTTTCGTGGAATCTGGAAAGTGGTATTTGGGAGCCCATAGGGGAACATGTTGAAAAAGAAATATCCTCACATAATAACTAGAGAGAAGCTTTCTGAGAGATTGCATTCTGATGTGTGACTTCATCACACTGAGTTCCACGCTTCCCTCCTTGGAACACTTTGCTAACACTGTTGTCGTGGATTCTACAAAGGTATATTTGGGAGCTCATTGAGGGCTATGGTGAAAAAGGAAATATCCTCACATAATAACTAATGAGAAGCTTTCTGAGAAACTGCATGGCCATGTGTGAATGCAACTCACCGAGTTACACGTTTCTCTTCAGTGATCAGTTTGTTAACACAGTTCACGGGAAATCTGCAATTAGATGCTTCATAGTGCAATGAACCTTACGGGGACTTAGGAAATATCCACAGATGAAAACTAGAAAGAAGCTTTCTTAGAAACTTCTTGGTTATGTGTGAATTCATCTCACAGAGTTACACTAATGTTTCATGGAGCAGTCCATTAACACTCCCTTAGAGGAAACTGAGAAGGGCTTCCTTGGATCGCTTTGAACCCTACGCTGATAAAGAAAATTTCATCCGTTCAAAAGGTTAAAGAAGCTTTCTGAGAAACTTCTTTCTGATCTGTGAGTTCATCTCACAGATTTATAACTTAGATTTCATGAAGCAGTTTGCTAACACTCTTATCGTGGAATCTGGAAAGTGATATTTGGGAGCTCATAGGGGCCCATGCTGAAAAAGGAAACATCCTCACATAATAACTAGAGAGAAGCTTTCTGAGAGATTGCTTTCTGATGTGTGACTTCATCACACACAGATCCACCCTTCACTTCTTGGAACTGTTTGCTAACACTGTTGTCGTGGAGTCTGCAAAGTTATATTTGGAAGCTCATTGAGGGCTATGGTGAAAAAGGAAATATCCTCACATAATAACTAAAGAGAAGCTTTCTGAGAAACTGCATGGCCATGTGTGAATGCAACTCACAGAGTTACACGTTTCTCCTCAGTGATCAGTTTGTTAACACAGTTTTCTGGAAATCTGCTATTAGATACTTCGTAGCGCAATGAGCATTACGGGGACTAAGGAAATATCCACAGAGGAAAACTAGAAATAAGCTTTCTTAGAAACGTCTTGGTGATGTGTGAATTCATCTCACAGAGTTACACTTATGTTTCGTGGAGCAGTCCATTAACACTGTCTTTGAGGAAACTGAGAAGGGCTTCTTTGGATCGCATTGAGGCCCTCGCTGATAAAGGAAATTTCATCCATTCAAAACGTGAAAGAAGCTTTCTGAGAAACTTCTTTCTGATCTGTGAGTTCATCTCTCAGACTTATAAATTAGACTTCAGGAAGCAGTTTGCTACCACTCTTCATGGAATCTGGAAAGTGATATTTGGGAGCCAATAGGGGCCCATGGTGAAAAAGGAAATATCCTCACATAATAACTAGACAGAAGCTGTCTGAGATATTGCTTTCTGATGTGTGACTTCATCACACAGAGTTCCACCCTTCCCTTCTTGGAACAGTTTGCTAACACTGTTGTCGAGGATTCTGCAAAGGTTTACTTGGGAGCTCATTGAGGGCAATGGGGTAAAATCAAATATCCTAACATAATAACTAAGAGAAGCTTTCTGAGAAACTGCATTGCCATTTGTGAATGCAAATCACAGAGTTACACTTTTCTCTTCAGTGATCAGTTTGTTAATACAGTTTTCTGGAAACCTGCAATTATATTCTTCATAGCGCAATGAACCTTACGGTGACAAAGGAAATATCCACAGATGAAACTAGAAAGAAGCTTTCTTAGAAACTTCTTGGTGATGTGTGAATTCATCTCACAGAGTTACACTTATGTTTCGTGGAGCAGTCCATTAACACTCTCTTTTAGAAACCTGAGAAGGGCTTGTTTGGATCCCAGGGAGATCTACGCTGACGAATGAAATTTCATCAGTTCAAAATGTGAAAGAAGCTTTCTGACAAACTTCTTTCTGATCGGTGAGTTTATCTCACAGACTTATAACTTAGACTACAGGAAACAGTTTGCTAACACTCTTTTTGTGGAATCTGGAAAGTGATATTTGGGAGCCCATAGGGGCCCATGGTGAAAAAGGAAATATCCTCACGGAATAACTAGAGAGAAGCTTTCTGAGACATTGCTTTGTGATGTGTGACTTCATCACTCAGAGTTCCTCCCTTCCCTTCTTGGAACAGTTTGCTGAACACTGTGGTCGTGGATTCTGCAAAGGTATATTTGGGAGCTCATTGAGGGCTATGGTGAAAAACTAAATATTCTCAGATCAACACTGGATAGAAGCTTTCTGAGAAACTGCATTGCCCTGTGTGAATGCAACTCACAGAGTTACACGTTTCTCTTCAGTGGTCAGTTTGTTAACACAGTTTTCTGGAAATCTGCAATTTGATACTTCATAGCGCAATGAACTTTACGTTGACAAAGGAAACATCTACAGATGAAACCTAGAAAGAAGCTTTCTTAGAAACTTCTTGGTGATGTGTGAATTCATCTCACAGAGTTACATTTATGTTTCGTGGGGCAGTCCATTAACACTGTCTTTGAGGAACCTGAGAAGGGCTACCTTGGATCGCTTTGAGGCCTACGCTGATAAAGGAAATTTCATCCGTTCAAAACGTGAAAGAAGCTTTCTGAGAAATTTCTTTCTTTTCTGTGAGTTCATCTCACAGACTTATAACGTAGACTTCAGGAAGCAGTTTGCTAACACTCTTTTCGTGGAATCTGGAAAGGGATATTTGGGAGCCCACAGGTGCCCATGGTGAAAAAGGAAATATCCTCACATAATAACTAGAGAGAAGCTTTCTGAGAGATTGCTTTCTGATGTGTGTCTTCATCACACAGAGTTCCATCCTTCCCTTCTTGGAAGAGTTTGCTAACACTGTTGTCGTGGATCCTGCAAAGATATATTTGGGAGCTCATTGAGTGCTATGGTGAAAAAGGAAATATCCTCACATAATAACTAAAGAGAAGCTTTCTGAGAAACTGCATTGCCCTGTGTGAATGCAACTCACAGATTTACACGTTTCTCCTCAGTGATCAGTTTGTTAACACAGTTTTCTGGAAATCTGCAATTAGATACTTCATAGCGCAATGAACCTTACGGTGACAAAGGAAATATCCACAGATGAAAACTAGAAAGAAGCTTTCTTAGAAACTTCTTGGTGATGTGTGAATTCATCTCACATAGATACACTTATGTTTCATGGAGCAGTCCATTAACACTGTCTTTGAGGAACCTGAGAAGTGCTTCCTTGGATCGCTTTGAGGCCTACACTGATAAAGGAAATTACATCCGTTCAAAACGTGAAAGAAGCTTTCTGAGAAACTTCTTTCTGACCTGTGTGTTCATCTCACCGACATATAACTTAGACTTCAGGAAGCAGTTTGCTAACACTCTTTTCGTGGAATCTGGAAAGTGATATTTGGGAGCTCATAGGGGCCCATGGTGAAAAAGGAAATATCCTCACATAAGAACTAGAGAGAAGCTTTCAGAGAGATTCCTTTCTGATGTGTGACTTCATCACACAGAGTTCCACCACTCCTTTCTTGGAACAGTTTGCTAACACTGTTGTCGAGGATTCTGCAAAGGTATATTTGGGAGCTCATTGAGGGCTATGGTGAAAAAGGAAATATCCTCACATAAGAAGTAAAGAGAAGCTTTCTGAGAAACTGCATTGTCATGTGTGAATGCAACTCACAGATTACACGTTTCTCCTCCTTGATCAGTTTGTTAACATAGTTTTCTTTAAATCTGCAATTAGGCACTTCATAGCGCTATGAACCTTACGGTGACAAAGGAAATATCCACAGATGAAAACTAGAAATAAGCTTTCTCACAAACGTCTTGGTGATGTGTGAATTCATCTCACAGAGTTACACTTATGTTTCGTGGAGCAGTCCATTAACACTGTCTTTGAGGAACCTGAGAAGGGCTTCCTTGGATCGCATTGAGGCCTACACTGATAAAGGAAATTTCATCTGTTCAAAACGTGAAAGAAGCTTTCTGAGAAACTTCTTTCTGATCTGAGAGTTCATCTCCCAGACTTATAACTTAGACTTCTGGAAGAAGTTTCCTAACACTGTTTTCATGGAATCTGGAAAGTGATATTTTGTAGCCCTTAGGGATCCATGGTGTAAAAGGAAATATCCTCGCATAGTAACTAGAGAGAAGCTTTCTGAGAGATTGCTTTCTGATGTGTGACTTCATCACATAGAGTTCCACCCTTCTCTTCTTGGAACAGTTTGCTAACACTGTTGTCGTGGATTCTGTAAAGGTATATTTGGGAGCTCATTGAGGGCTGTGGCGAAAAAGTAAATATCCTCAGATCAAACCTGGAAAGAAGCCTTCTGAGAAACTGCATTGCCATGAGTGAATGCAGATCACAGAGTTACACGTATCTCTTTAGTGTTCAGTTGCTAAGTTTTCTGGAAATCTGAAATGGGATACCTCTTAACGCAATGAAGCTTACGGTGACAAAGGAAATATCCTCAGAAGAAAACTAGAAAGAAGCTGTTGTAAAAACATCTTGGTGATGTGTGAATTCATCTCACATTGTTACACTTATGCTTCCTGGAGCAGTTCATTTCAACTGTCTTTCAGAAACCTGAGAAGGGCTTATTTGTATAGCATTGAGGCCTACGCTGATAAAGGAAATTTCATCCGTTCAAAACGTGAAAGAAGCTTTCTGAGAAACTTCTTTATGATCTGTGAGTTCATCTCACAGACTTATAACGTAGACTTCAGGAAGCACTTTGCTGACACTCTTTTCGTGGAATCTGGAAAGTGATATTTGGGAGCCCATAGGGGCCCATGGTGAAAAAGGAAATATCCTCACATAATACCTAGAGAGAAGCTTTCGGAGAGATTGCTTTCTGATGTGTGACTTCATCACACAGAGTTCCATCCTTCCCTTCTTGGAACAGATTGCTAACATTGTTGTCGTGGATTCTGCAAAGGTATATTTGCGAGCTCATTGAGGGCTATGGGGTAAAAGGAAATATCCTCACATAATAACTAAAGAGAAGCTTTCTGAGAAACTGCATTGCCATGTGTGAATGCAACTCACAGAGTTTCACGTTTCTCTTCAATGATCAGTTTGTTAACACGGTTCACTGGAAATCTGCAATTAGATACTTCATAGCGCAATGTACCTTACGGGGACTAAGTAAATATCCACAGATGAAAACTAGAAAGAAGCTTTCTTAGAAACTTCTTAGTGATGTGTGAATTCATCTCACAGAGTTACACGTATGTTTCGTGGAGCAGTCCATTAACACTCTCTTTGAGAAACCTGAGAAGGCCTTCCTTGGATCGCATTGAGGCCTACTCTGATAAAGAAATTTCATCCGTTCAAAACGTGAAAGAAGCTTTCTGAGAAACTTTTTTCTGATCTGTGAGTTGATCTCACAGACTTATAAATTGGACTTCAGGAAGCAGTTTGCTAACACTCTTTTCTTCTAATCTGGAAAGTGATATTTGGGAGCCCATAGGGGCCCATGGTGAAAAAGGAAATATCCTCATATAATAAGTAGAGAGAAGCGTTCTGAGAGATTGCTTTCTGATGTGTGACTTAATCATACAGAGTTCTTCCCTTCCTTTCTTGGAACAGTTTGCTAACACTGCTGTCGTGGATTCTATAAGGCATATTTGGGAGCTCATTGAGGGCTATGTTGAAAAAGGAAATATCCTCACTTACCAACTAAAGAGAAGCTTTCTGAGAAACTGCATTGCCATGTGTGAATGCAACTCACAGAGTTGCACGTTTCTCTTCAGTGACCAGTTTTTTAAACACTGTTCTGGAAATCTGCAGTTAGATACTTCATAGTGCTATGAATCTTACGTTGACAAGGGAAATATCCACAGATGAAAACTAGAGAGAAGCTTTCTTAGAAACTTCTTGGTGACGTGTGAATTCATCTCACAGAGTTACACTTATGTTTCGTGAAGCAGTCCATTAACACTGTCTTTGAGGAACCTGAGAAGGGCTTCCTTCGATCGCATTGAGGCCTACACTGATAAAGGAAATTTCATCCGTTCAAAACGTGAAAGAAGCTTTCTGAGAAACTTCTTTCTGATCTGTGAGTTCATCTCCCAGACATATAACTTAGACTTCTGGAAGCAGTCTCCTAACATTGTTTTCGTGGAATCTGGAAAGTGATATTTTGTAGCCCTTAGGGGTCCATGGTGTAAAAGGAAATATCCTCGCATAATAACTAGAGAGAAGCTTTCTGAGAGATTGCTTTCTGATGTGTGACTTCATCACATAGAGTTCCACCCTTCTCTTCTTGGAACAGTTTGCTAACACTGTTGTCGTGGATTCTGTAAAGGTATATTTGGGAGCTCATTGAGGGCTGTGGCGAAAAAGTAAATATCCTCAGATCAAACCTGGAAAGAAGCCTTCTGAGAAACTGCATTGCCATGAGTGAATGCAGATCACAGAGTTACACGTTTCTCTTTAGTGTTCAGTTTGCTAACTAAGTTTTCTGGAAATCTGAAATGGGATACCTCTTAGCGCAATGAAGCTTACGGTGACAAAGGAAATATCCTCAGATGAAAACTAGAAAGAAGCTGTTGTAAAAACATCTTGGTGATGTGTGAATTCATCTCACATTGTTACACTTATGTTTCCTGGAGCAGTTCATTTCAACTGTCTTTCAGAAACCTGAGAAGGGCTTATTTGTATAGCATTGAGGTCTACGCTGATAAAGGAAATTTCATCCGTTCAAAACGTGAAAGAAGCTTTCTGAGTAACTTCTTTCTGATCTGTGAGTTCTTCTCACATACTTATAACTTAGACTTCAGAAGCAGTTTGCTAACACTCTTTCCGTGGAATCTGGAAAGTGATATTTGGGAGCCCATGAGGGCCCATGGTGAAAAAGGAAATATCCTCACATAATAACTAGAGAGAAGCTTTCTGAGAGATTGCTTTCTGATGTGTGACTTCATCACACAAAGTTCCACCCTTCCCTTCTTGCAACAGTTTGCTAACACTGTTGTCGTGGATTCTGCAAAGGTATATTTGGGAGCTCATGGAGGGCTATGGTGAAAAGGAAATATCCTCACATAATAACTAAAGAGAAGCTTTCTGAGAAACTGCATTGCCATGTGTGAATGCAACTCACAGAGTTACACGTTTCTCTTCAGTGATCAGTTTGTTAACACAGTTTTCTGAAAATCTGCAATTAGATAATTCATTAGCGCAATGAACCTTACGGTGACAAAGGAAATATCCACAGATGAAAACTAGAGAGAAGCTTTCATAGAAACTTCTTGGTGATGTGTGAATTCATTTCACAGAGTTACACTTATGTTTCGTGGAGCAGTCCATTAACACTCTCTTTGAGGAACTGGAGACGGCTTCCTTGGATCGCATTGAGGCCTACCCTGATAAAGAAATTTCATCCGTTCAAAACGTAAAAGAAGCTGTCTGAGAAACTTCTTTCTGATCTGAGAGTTCATCTCACAGACTTACAAATTAGACTTCAGGAAGCAGTTTGCTAACACTCTTTTCGTGGAATATGAAAGTGATATTTGGGAGCCCATAGGGGCCCATGGTGAAAAAGGAAATATCCTCACATAATAACTAGAGAGAAGCTTTCTGAGAGATTGCTTTCTGATGTGTGACTTCATGACACAGAGTTCCACCCTTCCCTTCTTGGAACAGTTTGCTAACACTGTTGTCGTGGATTCTGCAAAGGTATATTTGGGAGCTCTTTGAGGGCTATGGTGAAAAAGAAATATCCTCACCTAATACCTAAAGAGAAGATTTCTGAGAAAACTGCATTGTCATGTGTGAATGCAACACATAGATTTACACGTTTCTCTTCAGTGAGTAGTTTGTTAACACAGTTTTCTGGAAATCTGCAATTAGATACTTCCTAGCGCAATGAATCTTACGGTGACAAAGGAAATATCCACAGATGAAAACTAGAAAGAAGCTTTCTTAGAAACTTCTTGGTGATATGTGAACTCATCTCACAGAGTTACACTTATGTTTCCTGGAGCAGTCCATTAACACTCTCTTTGAAGAACCTGAGAAGGGCTTCCTTGGATCGCATTGAGGCCTACGCTGATAAAGGAAATTTCATCCGTTCAAAACGTGAAAGAAGCATTCTGAGAAACTTCTTTCTGATCTGTGAGTTCATGTCACGGGCTTATAACTTAGAATTCAGGAAGCAGTTTGTGAACACTCTTTCGTCTAATCTGGGAAGTGGTATTTGGGAGCCCTAGGGGCCATGGTGAAAAGGAAATATCCTCACATAATAACTAGGGAGAAGCTTTCTGAGAGATTGCTTTTGATGTGTGACTTCATCACACTGAGTTCCACCCTTCCCTTCTTGGAACAGTTTGCTACACTGTTGTGGTGGATTCTGCAAAGTATATTTGCGAGCTCTTGAGGACTATGGTGAAAAAGGAAATATCCTCACACTATAACTAAAGAGAAGCATTCTGAGAAACTGCATTGCCATGTGTGAATGCAACTCACAGAGTTACACGTTTCTCTTCAGTGATCAGTTTGTTAACACAGTTTTCTGGAAATCTGCCGTTAGATCCTTCAAAGCACAATGAACCTTACGGTGACAAAGGAAATATCAACAGATGAAAACTAGAAGAAGCTTTCTTAGAAACTTCTTGGTGATGTGTGAATAATTTCACAGAGTTACACATATGTTTCGTGGAACACTCCATTAACACTGTCTTTGAGGAACCTGAGAAGGGCTTCCTTGGAATGCATTAAGGCCTATGCTGAAAAAGGAAATTTCAACCGTACAAAATGTGAAAGAAGCTTCTGAGGAACTTCTTTCTGATCTGTGAGTTCATCTCAGGACCTTATAACTTAGACTTCAGGAAGCAGTCTGCTAACACTCTTTTCGTGGAATCTGGAAAGTGATATTTGGGAGCCCTAGGGGCCCATGGTGAAAAAGGAAATATCCTCACATAATAACTAGAGAGAAGCTTTCTGAGATATTGCTTTCTGATGTGTGACTTCATCGCACAGAGTTTCACCCTTCCCTTCTTGGAACAGTTTGCTAACACTGTTGTCGAGGATTCTGCAAAGGTATATTTGGGAGCTCATTGAGGGCTATGGTTGTAAAAGGAAATATCCTAACATAATAACGAAGAGAAGCTTCTGAGAAACTGCATTGCCATGTGTGAGCAACTCACAGAGTTACACGTTTCTCTTCAGTGATCAGTTTGTTAACACAGTTTTCTGAAAATCTGCAATTAGATACTTCATAGCGCAATGTGCTTACGGGACAAGGAAATTCCACAGATGAAAACTAGAAAGAAGCTTTCTTAGAAACTTTTGGTGATGGTGAATTCATCTCACAGAGTTACACTTATGTTTCGTGGAGCAGTCCATTAACACTGTCTTTGGGAACCTGAGAAGGGCTTCCTTGGATCGCATTGAGGCCTACGCTGATAAAGGAAATTTCATCCGTTAAAACGTGAAAGAAGCTTTCTGAGAAACTTCTTTCTGATTCTGTGAGTTTATCTCACAGACTTATAACTTAGACTTCAGGAAGCAGTTGCTAACACTCTTTTCTGGAATCTGGAAGTGATATTTGGAGCCCATAGGGGCCATGGTGAAAAGGAAATATCCTCATATAATAGTAGAGAGAAGCTTTCTGAGAGATTGCTTTCTGATGTGTGACTTCATCATACAGAGTTCCACCCTTCCTCTTGGAACAGTTTGCTAACAGTGTTGTCGTGGATTCTGCAAAGGCATATTTGGGAGCTCATTGAGGGCTATGGTGAAAAAGGAAATATCCTCACTAACAACTAAAGAGAGCTTCTTCTGAGAAACTGCATTGCCATGTGTGAATGCAACTCACAGAGTTACATTCTCTTCAGTGATCAGTTTGTTAACACAGTTCCTGGAATCTGCAAATAGATACTCATAGCGCAGAATACTTACGGTGACAAGGAAATATCCAGATGAAAACTAGAAAGAAGCTTTCTTAGAAAACTTCTTGGTGTGGGAATTCATCTCACAGGTTACACTTATGTTTCGTGGAGCATCCATTAACATCTCTTTAGGAAACTGAGAAGGGCTTCCTTGGATCGCATTGAGGCCGCTGATAAAGGAAATTTCATCCGTTCAAAATGAAAGAAGCTTTCTGAGAAACTTCTTTCTGATCTGTGAGTTTATCTCACAGACTTAAACTTAGACTTCAGGAACAGTTTGCTGACACTCTTTCGTGGAATCTGGAAAGTGATATTGGGAGCCCATAGGGGCCATGTTGAAAAAGGAATATCCTCACATAATAACTAGAGAGAAGCTTTCTGAGAGATTGCTTTCTGATGTGTGACTTCATCACACAGAGTTCCAACCCTTCCTCTTCTTGGAACAGTTTGCAAACACTGTTGTCGTGGATTCTGCAAAGGTATATTTGGGAGCTCATTGAGGGCTGGGTGAAAAAGGAAATATCCTCACATAATAACTAAAGAGAAGCTTTCTGAGAAAACTGCATTGCCATGTGTGAATGCAACTCACAGAGTTACATGTTCTCTCAGTGATCAGTTGTTAACACAGTTTTCTGGACTGCATAGATACTTCATAGCGCAATGAACCTTACGGTGACAAAGGAAATATCCACAGATGAAAATAGAAAGAAGCTTTCTTAGAAACTTCTTGGTGATGGTGAATTCATCTCACAGAGTTACACTTATTTTCGTGAGCAGTCCATTAACACTGTGTTTGAGGAACCTGAGAAGGGCTTCCTTGGATCGCTTTGAGGGCTACGCTGAGAAAGGAAATTTCATCCGTTCAAAACGTGAAAGACGCTTTCCTGAGATACTTCTTTCTTTTCTGTGAGTTCATCTCACAGACTTGTACTTAGACTTCAGGAAGCAGATTGTACACCCTTTCGTGGAATCTGGAAAGTGATATTTGAGCTCATAGGGCCATGGTAAAAAGGAAATTTCCTCACATAATAACTGGAGAGACTTTCTGAGAGACTTGCTTTTGTGTGACTTCATCACACAGAGTTCCACCCTTCCCTTCTTGGAACAGTTTGTAACCCTGAGTCGTGGATCTGCAAAGTATATGTGGGAGCTCATTGAGGGCTATGGTGAAAAAGGAAATATCCTCAGATCAAAACTAAAGGAAGCTTCTGTAGAAACTGCATTGCCATGTGTGAATTCAACTCACAGAGTTACACGTTTCTGTTCAGATCAGTTGCTTAAAGAAGTTTCTGGAAGCCTGCAATTTAGACCTCTTAGCGCAATGAAGCTTACGGTGACAACAGGAAAATCCTCAGAGAAAAGAGAAAGAAGCTTTCGTAGAAATTCTTGGTGATGTGTGAATTCATCTCAAAGTTACCTATGTTTAATGGAGCAGTCCATTAACACTGTCTTTGAGGAACCTGAGAAGGGCTTCCTTGGATCTCTTTGCGAGGTACGCGATAAAGGAAATTCATCGTTCAAAACGTGAAAGAAGCTTTCTGAGAAACTTTTTCTGATCTGTGAGTTCATTCGCAGAGACTTATTAGACTTCAGGAAGCAGTTTGCTAACACTCTTTCGTGGAATCTGGAAAGTCATATTTGGGAGCCCTTAGGGGCCCATGGTGAAAAAAAATATCCTCACATAATAACTAGAGAGAAGCTTTCTGAGAGATTGCTTTCTGATGTGTGATTTCATCACACAGAGTTCCACCCTTCCCTTCTTGGAACAGTTTGCTAACACTGTTGTCTTGGATTCTGCAAAGTTATATTTGGGAGCTCATTGAAGGCTATGGTGAAAAAGGAAATATCCTCAGATCAAAACTGGAAGGAAGCCTTCTTAGAAACTGCATTGCCATGTGTGAATGCAACTCACAGAGTTTCACGTTTCTCTCAGTGATCAGTTGCTAACGAAGTTTTCCGGAAATCTGCAATGGGATACCTCTGCAATGAAGCTTAAGGTGACAAGGGAACAATCCTCAGATGAAAACTAGAAGGAAGCTTTCTTAGAAACTTCTTGGTGATGTGTGAATTCATCTCACAGAGCTACACTTAAGTTTCGTGGAGCAGTCCATTAACACTGTCTTGAGCAAACTGAGAAGGGCTACCTTGGATCGCTTTGAGAGCTACGCTGATAAAGGAAATTTCATTCGTTCAAAACGGAAGAAACTTTTTGAGAATTCTTTCTGATCTGTGAGTTCATTTCAGACTTATAATGTAGACTTCAGGAAGCAGTTTGCTAACACTCTTTTCGTGGAATCTGGAAAGTGATATTGGGAGCCCATAGGGGCCCATGGCCAAAAAGGAAATATCCTCACATAATAAATAGGGAGAATTTCTGAGAGATTGCTTTCTGATGTGTGACTTTGTCACACAGAGTTCCACCCTTACGTTCTTGGAACAGTTTGCTAACACTGTTGTTGTGGATTCTGCAAAGGAATATTGGAGCTCATTGAGGGCTATGGTGAAAAAGGAAAATCCTCAGATCAAAAAGGAAAGAAGCCTTCTGAGAAACGGCATTGCAATGTGTGAATGCAACTCACAGAGGTACACGTTTCTCTTCAGTGATCAGTTTGCTAACTAAGTTTTCTGGAAATCTGCAATGGGATACCTCTTAGCGCAATGAAGCTTACGGTGACAAACGAAATATCCTCAGATGAAAACTAGAAAGAAGATTGCCTAGAAACTTCTTGGTGATGTGTGAATTCATCTCCCAGAGTTACACTTATGTTTCTTGGAGCAGTCCATTAACACTGTCCTTGAGGAACCTGAGACGGGATTCC